>NW_025941139.1:227280-260757 GCF_000764305.2 Hyalella azteca | reverse complement strand
AAAACTAATTCCGACACAACTTGAATTGGACACACACAGATCGTTCAAAGCTTTGTACAAAAATTGAAATTTGCTTAATTAAAAGCCTAATAGCTGTTAATTAAAACGTAATTAAGTAGTGTTCAATATTCGTTAGTGTTCTAATTCAAAGCCGTGTTGTATCCCAATACAGCTCACACAGCAAACGGAATTCGAACACGTGGATGTCGGCAATACGTATCAGTTAAATTTGAAGCGCTGACGCAATACGACTCACCATGTGGCAAATATTGCCACACAAAGTGACGCATAGTGACAAAGCAGAGAGTTTTTTAGACTCTCCCTCAAGTTCATCTTTGAGTCCTATATGTAGACCAGTAAAGTATCCTGGATACCTGCATTATCCTACATATGAAACTGGTTTAAATCATGAGTAAATGAGGAAATTAAAAATGAACTGATTCTAAAAATTCTGTGGTTTGTCACTATGAAGTGACGGAATATAGGGATTTGGTAGGTTTCCATTCTAAAGGCTTTTTAATAAATATGGCAACATTTTGTGGCGTTTCATCGTTGCTGACGCCGTGACGCGTAGTGAAGTGTTTTGAGAGTCATGTGAAGGCAACAGAACTTACGTAACGCATACGGTTTTTTTAATATAGTTTTTCATTTTTCGATGCATCCTTAATGTGTCGGAATATACCGCGTTTACCCTACTAGGTAGTAGGTATATTAGTTATATATAGTGGTACTGTAGTACTGTCAGTACCATAGTGGCAAAGCAGAGAGTTTTTTAGACTCTCCCTCAAGTTCATTTTTTAGTCCTATAACTCCGTGAATGAGTTGGCGTACGTGAAGTATATGAAGTAGATGAAGTTTTCAAAGTAGATGGCGAATAGAAATAAGTAGACAAGCAAAGTATCATGGATACCAGCAATCCAGCATTATCATACATAATAAATTGGTTTAAATCTTGAGTGTTGAGTAAATGAGGAAATTAAAAATGAACTGATTCTAAAAAATCTCTAGTTTGTCACTATGGTCAGTACTGTGCCTGTGGTAGCTAGAACAAATTAGTAGGTAGGCCTACTATTACTAGTATTACTATTAGGTTAGCCTACGTACCTTTAGTCGGCATAGTGGCAAACCAGAGCTTTTTTAGAATCAGTTCATTTTTAATTTCCTCATTTACTCAAGATTTAAACCAATTTCTTAAGTATAATAATGCAGGTATCCAGGATACTTTACTGGTCTACATATAGGACTCAAAAATGAACTTGAGGGAGAGTCTAAAAAACTCTCTGCTTTGCCACTATGTTAATAGTCGGTACCTAGACAGTAGACGTCACTAGACACTAGACAGTGAGGCACTCTAGTATGGAATATATCTACTTGGCAAGCCGCGACTGAATTTTTTGAGCCGTGGTTTTATGGATTTGCCAGCCGTGATTCCATTTCTACGAGCCGTGATTCTATTTCACCGAGCCGTGAATTCCATATCTCGGCCATGAAAAGCCATTTACGAGGTGCGAATGCGAATTTTATTTTTTAATCAAACAAAAATTTATGACATTCGAGCCACGAGATTTCATACCTACTGAAATTATATGATATTAGAGCCGCGATATTTCAGACAAAAATAGGACTTTTCCAGACTAGGAGGCACTGAGGCCATAGTGGCAAACGAGAGACATTTTAGAATCAGTTCATTTTTAATTTCTCATTTGCTTAAAATTCAAACCATTTTCTTACATATGATAGGGATGGTATCCATGATACATCACTGGTCTACTTATACTTATAGGACTTGAAAATGAACTTGAGTGAGAGTCTAAAAAACTCTCTGCTTTGCCACTATGAGTCTGAGGCTAGACTAGAGCTTACAGAAAAAGTCTCAAACTAGCCTAAAAAAAATAGGCTAGGTATTGACAAAGAATGAAAGAAAGAAATATTTTAGAAATTATCAGGCTATCAGCTATTCGGTTTCTTTTTGCCTGGAAAAATGGCGGCATAGCCTGCATTCTATGCTATGGAATTATGGATATGGTAATTCAATGGTTTATGCTTCTGTTGCTTCATGTTCTATGATGTTCATGGTTATATGACGAAGTATCATTTTCCTCTTCACAACTGCAAGCCTGCAACTGCAGGGGACGAAGGGATACCGAGCAGGTTACACCGGTCGGACAAAAGCGCGTGGGCGTTAGCGTGGGTTACAGCGTGGGTCAGCCCGGCCCTGAACCTGCCCTATACCAGCTCTCCCTTTAACCACGTTTTATTCCCTCAATTCGTAATCAATAATTATGATATTTATTACATGGTTTCACATGCTTATTGCGCAGTCGCGACGATTTTTTTCATAATTTTAACTCATCTACTTTGCAAATAAAACTGTAAAACGGGTGCAAACGGGCAAATTCCGTCACGTAGCCACGTTTTATTCCCTCAATTCGTAACCAATAATTATGAAATTTAATATATGCTTTCACATGCTTATTGCGCAACCGCGACGATTTTTTTCATAATTTTAACTCATCTACTTTGCAAATAAAACGGTAAAACGGGTGCAAACGGGCAAATTCTGTCACGTAGCCACGTTTTATTCCCTCAATTCGTAACCAATAATTATGAAATTTAATATATGCTTTCACATGCTAATTGCGCAGTCGCGACGATTTTTTTTATAATTTTAACCCATCTCTTTTGCAAATAAAACGGTAAAACGGGCAAATTCCGTCACGTAGCCACGTTTTATTCCCTCAATTCGTAATCAATAATAATGAAATTTAATACATGGTTTCACATGCTTATTGCGCAGTCGCGACGATTTTTTTTTATAATTTTAACCCATCTCCTTTGCAATTAAAACGGTAAANATCGGACATACCAGTAATAAGATACATGAAATATTAGTCGCAAAACAAATTCGGCAGTTGCCAGTAGATTTAGAATTGAAATGGTACTAACTGTCTGTCAATTCAACCTTCGTCACAACTCACAAGTGTATTTAACACATTATCTAGCAAATGAAAGTACCTCTTAATTATTATTTAAATTCGCCCACTGTCGTAATCAGGAATGTAATTGTAAAAACTTACACTTGTTCGCAAATATCCAGGGAATGGAGCGATGCTAATCAGTTTGAAGTGCGCGCCGTACACTGAGGGAATCAGATAAAATCTAAACGGTAATGTTCACGAAACACGAACGGTGCTCGTAACTGCCCAAGCAGAGCGTTTGACTGGAGGTGAAAAATCATATTTTATATTCCAATTGAAAGCGGGAGGGTATAAAAATGTAACACAAATCGTCGCGACTGCGCAATAAGCATGTGAAACCATGTATTAAATTTCATAATTATTGATTACGAATTAAGGGAATAAAACGTGGCTACGTGAAGGAATTTGCCCGTTTGCACCCGTTTTACCGTTTTATTTGCAAAGGAGATGGGTTAAAATTATAAAAAAAATCGTCGCGACTGCGCAATAAGCATGTGAAACCATGTATTAAATATCATATTTATTGGTTACGAATTGAGGGAATAAAACGTGGCTACGTGACGGAATTTTCCCGTTTGCACCCGTTTTACCGTTTTATTTGCAAAGTAGATGAGTTAAAATTATGAAAAAAATCGTCGCGGCTGCGCAATAAGCATGTGAAAGCATATATCAAATTTCATAATTATTGGTTACGAATTGAGGGAATAAAACGTGGCTACGTGACGGAATTTGCCCGTTTGCACCCGTTTTACCGTTTTATTTGCAAAGTAGACGAGTTAAAATTATAAAAAAAATCGTCGCGACTGCGCAATAAGCATGTGATACCATGTATTAAATATCATATTTATTGATTACGAATTGAGGGAATAAAACGTGGCTAAAGGGAGAGCTGGTATAGGGCAGGTTCAGGGCCGGGCTGGCCCACGCTGTAACCCACGCTAACGCCCACGCGCTTTTGTCCGACCGGTGCAGGTTACCCAGGTTAGGCTACTCAGTAGTCGTTTAAACAAATTAAACTTGGTAGTTAGTAATACATTTATATTACCCCAATTCGAGGTATAGAGCTAATTTAGTTTTCTAAAATGGTTTGAGCCAAAGAAATCCACAACTAAAACATTTTTTAAATGACAAAAAATTTAAAACTACGCCGAAAACAAATGCGATTCTACGTTCTTTGCCAGAGAAACTGCCAGATGAAGCAGCGAAGCGCATTTCATTGAGAGGATCAGAGACGTTCCCTTCGCAAACATACCTGGGCTAGGTACTTGTAGGTAGCTAAAATGTATCCCCCCCCAAAAAAAAAGATAGGCGCAAAGGAAATTCAAATGAACATTATAAATATATTCATTGGCTGAAATAGCTCTTTTCAAAGGTCAAGTTCATTGTGAAACTGCTGAATCAGCAGAAATACTTATTTTTACCTGTTAGGAATTTTTCGTCATGACTTCGAAATATTCAACTACAAAGCAGTGTTTTTAAAATAATAGTCGCCAACAGTTAATACAAATATCGGTTGAATATTATTCTACATGGAATTTCATTTCCAAAATGACCACCTTCTTGATGAAGATTTTATATACGTACAATAACATTTATTTCTTGAGATAACGTACCCTTAATTGTCACAAATTTTCGATTAAATAAATTTAGTGAGTAAATATATAAAACAAACCTTGTTTGACGAACTATGACTTTTTAGGACAGCAATTTCTTATGTAATGCACCATGACAGAAATTGCTGCAATGGTGAGAAGGCGAACTATGAAGCATAATTCTGGCTCAATTTGGCTTATATTTATACTTCATGGGACGCAAATACTTTTTTACAACACTTCTCTTTAACTTCACTTCTTGTGGCTTGTTTGCTTGTCTGCTCCATATCTTATAATCAATATTTGAAACACTTCTACCTCTCCAATCGATCTAAAATTTTGCTCGCATGCGTAAAGTCGAAGACAATGCAATAATCAATTGACAGAATATATAATTTAAAAAGTTACCTTTTTTTACATTTACCTTTTAGAAATTAATTGTAAATGTGTAACATAGCAGACACAGACCCTTTAATCATTGGAAGTATTGTCTGCAAAAAGTTATTTTAAAACGCATATTATTAAAGCGATGCCCATTAATCCGCTGGATGAACACTAGGTGCGATCAGCTGACTGTTTTTCCAAATGTGCACTTGAAGAGTAGACTTGGACAATTATTTCACTAAAGATTAATTACATAATAACTTCTGTACAGGAATCACCAGTTCAAAATCAATATTCTTCGCTTGGGTATCCTATTTCATAGCAGCTGCAGCATCATCGCTAGGTCCAAGACCCAAGGAATTCAAGGATGCGTGCGTGCAGATCGCATCAAGGAGACGCAGGAGGCATCGCTGCTGCCACGGTCTGCCTCTGCCTGTTACAGCCAAGCTTTCAGTCTGTCCGTAGCCCTCGTGCAGTGAAGTGGTAGTGCGCTGTTCAGCAGCTCGTTCACTCGGCGTGTAGTTCTAGGTAATGATATTTTGATATTTGGTCTACTCTTCTCAATGTTTAGTTCATAAGTAACCTCTGATATTTTATTCTTAGGATTCTATTCTTATTTTACTGGCATGTAACAGAGATTTGGAGCAAATTTTCTTCGGTTTGAGCTTTGAGGGTAACTTCCCTTTGGTATATGAATGCAACTGCTCTAAAAAAATCCTAAGTATCATACTGTTTGTGTATTTATTTATTGACTTTAGTATTCCGCAATGGATCTTATCTGAATTGTATTCTATATAATTCAGAGAATAAATTTTTCAAGAGCGTGATTGCCGTAGAGTGTGTGGTGCTATCGATTATGTTGACACCACTACAGTCTGGATCAGCTGATGGCTCGTTCCAGACCGCTATTCCTAACGGATGGTCTGCTCCAATGCATGTCTACTTGGCTATTTCCCCCTTATTTATTAGATAATAACTACTTTGAAAATTTAAAATGTAGTTCATTAAGAATATACTACACTCAATTTATTGGTTCTTTAGGAGGTTCTCAAGCGCCTGGTCTCCCTGAATCCCAACAAATTTGGGATTAGTTTAACGATTAAAAATTGTTAATGTAAGTGTATTTGCTTAGCAAATACACTAACATTTGTTAATGTTAGTTTATTCACTTTTAAAATCAGGGCGCGAAAATCAGCTTATCCACAGTTTGACATGCATTTAAGATTAATTTCAGTTACTGACGTAAACTCCAATTTTAAAATTTTTTCTTGATCTTATGTCCATCGTTTTTTTGGGACTTTTTAAAAGTTTTTACTCAATTATTATTTTTGAAAATATTACTGGCTATGAGGGTAGTTGGTAGCCATTCAATATTCTATAAATATAACAATGAAATGATATATATATAAAAGTACTCGAGTAGAGAGAAATTATGCACTTGATGGTTTGCTATAGGTCACTTTAAACTATTTTGAAGTGAAAGAAATAATTTACTAGGAAAGAAAATTCACATGTAAATGCACTGTATGTTGATGAAACTGGACTATAAACGTTTTCAATAAAAAATATCGTTAATTTCCTTAATATATTTATCACTATCAAATTCTAATACATTTTATGTTAAAAAATGACTTGCCTTAAATACTTGTAGAAACGTTTAATTAGAATTCAATTTCTCCTGTTATCGCGACATTTATGCTTAAATGTACAAAATATAAATGTTCATTCATCAATTTAAAACCACCTTGGAAATCAAAGCTGTTTTTCTTTAAGAAATCTCTATATACTGGGATGTAATCTCAAAGCTATGACCATATAAGCTAAGTTATGTGATATATATTTAGCGGTGTACGACGTATTGTTCGATATAGACTGATTGCGTGAGCTGAAATAGCGATGTCAGGATCTTAGTCCTGATTATACTGAGATGATTGCAACCTCGTAAATGTAAGATAGAAAGACAGGCGTTCAGAAGATTGCAGACATGGGCATTTTACCAATGTATCCTATATTCAATTTAATAATAAAACTTGCGATAATCGTACATATATTAATACTTTGGTTACAAAACCGACATGAAATGAATTTCAGACCAAATTAAATTGCGATCGATCGGCAAAATTGATAATCTTAAAACGATTTTATTAATGTGACTTCTCGGTTGGTTTATAGTAATATTTTTAATTCTTGCTTTCAGCATGAGATACACGATTAAAAATTTAATGATTGAGCTCGAGGTATGACAAGAATTATTCAAATGTCCGGTTTTGGAATGTCAAGGCCGCGCAAATGAACACGACTCGCCATAAAAAGATCACGAAGCGGCAAAAAATCAGTTCGCCAGTGCCGTACAACGGTAACGTTCTTGCGGTATCGTTGGCCATACGCTGGCGTATACATTTGTTCATACATCGTGTGCCGAATTTGAACTATAATGTAAAAATTGTTCCTTCATCGTTCTGCATGGACATTCATGTTCGTTCACTCTTTGTGTGCCGAATTTGGATATATAATTTAAATTTGTTTTTTCATCCTTCTGCATGGACATTAATGTACGTAAACTCATCGTGTGCCGTATTTGGAAATATAATGATTTTTTCATCATTCTGCATGGACATTCATGTTCGTTCACTTTTCGAGAGACCATACTTCAAGGATATTGTAAAATTTGCTCCTTCACTATTCTCCAGTTTCGTTCAGTCTTTGAATGCCGTACTTTACGCGACACTGGGATCCAACATCAATAATGGGAGCAGCTATTTTTAGTGGATTTCTGAGATTAATATTTGCATTCAATATTAATTTGAACGCAAGAACTCCGATAAATGTGAAGTTTTTGGCTCCATGTGGAAATTGTTACTCTGGTGAGCATAAAAAAGAAAAAAAACACAGAGCTAATTTTTCCTTAAAATGAACAAAATTTAAAGATTGCTTGATTTCTCGCGCACTTGTTGCCCGTTTCGGTTACGCTGCCATCGTTACGATCGGTGATCATCCCGCTATTATTGACGACTGATTGTCGCTGATCAGTTACTTATGACTAAATTATCTCTAGGATACAGAAAAATTGAAATTATTCAGTAACAGGAACATATTGACGTAATTTTACAGTCAAATAATCAATTAGGCGAGCACGTATGGCTTCAGTTGTTGCTACTGGGTATTTAATAAAAGTTTGGTCATCTTTCCATCTTTTATATATTTAACAAATATAGTATTAGTAAGATAATATAATTGATAATACAACTTTTGAACATGACCATTTAGTTACACGTGAGCCCCATTTGAATGAATACCTAGTGTTTAGTACATTACATTATTATCGCACTATTACATTATCGTACAGTGTAACTATGCTACACGATGTCTCTTTATTGAAATGTTATGGCCGAGCTTTCATGATTAAATTTTCTAAAGCAACTATTCGCTGGAGCTTGGATTGCAGTTTGAACACATGCCTGCCTGGAGAGAAAATAGCTGTAAGGTTTTCCCCCCTCCATGCCTGTCCTCTAGTCCTAAATGAACCCATAAATAAAAATATGAGTGCAATGGAAATTATGGGAAAATGTCGAGAATAAACATTTCAGCTGTTCATCTGTTGAGCGTCAAATCGTTGTTAACATTCAAAAGTTTAAACAAAGTATTTAATTTTATGCACCACATGTTATCTATTTTTGTGTAATTTTGATCTGATTAACTTTGAATCGATGTTAACATTCTACATGTCAAACGAAATATAGGACTTTATCCGTAACAATTCTTCTATTTTTGTTTCAGTTTGAAGAGGATTAAAACACCTGTCCTCTACGTGCACGGCATCAGATATTCTTCAGGGTATAGTCGATCTAATCAAGATGGGTGACATGAGTCCCATGATCTCCAGTCCACTCTTGAACGCTGAGATTAACTCTCTGACGAACGGCGTCTCGCCTCACTCTTACAACCCCACTGAACTCGAAGAAGATTCTACTACAGCCAGCAGCCTTTATCTTATCAATCAGATAGCTTCATCGCTATCTAATCCACAGACAACTAACTCGCCCTTTGCCCCTCTTGACGGCCATCACGAAACTTCACTTAGACCTTCTCTGTCGTACGATAAACACACGCGTCGTGGTTCTGCTTCCGACGACGACTCTCTTGCCTTTATTCCTAGTTATAAACGAGTGTCTAAGCTTAATAAGAGAAATCCTGTGATATCGTGTATGCTAGAAGAAAATCCGCAATTCCTAAACGAATCTGTGTTCTCTGATAAACTTTCCGATTGCTCCATAATTCCCAAATCTGATGTGTCCTGCGTAAATACGTATGAATCTGCCCTCAAAACGTCCAAACACATAAATCATGAGATAGAATCAACGATCGCTGACCAGCAAGTGGATTTAAAAGTTGTTGAGCATCAAACCGAAGCCAGTACGCATGGAATCTTCACTGATGGCTTGAAGAATGCATCAACTCTGGCCGATTGCACTCCTAAAAAATCAGAATTTCAGCATGACTCTGATCCATTCACATCTGACCGGGAAAGCATCGTCGAACCTGCAATCCTAAATCTTCCTGTCACGACCCCTCGAAAAAACTCATTTATATCAGACCCCCTTGGGCTTGGGGCGTCTCCACAGAACATGGAGGTTACCTACAGCCATCCACCGTTGTCCCACACGACCTCCTCGTCATCTGGGCGCAGTGCATTGGACGATGAAGGCGACTCCTCCATCCTACTGATCGAGAAGAGGTCCTTCCGGCCCTTCAAGAACCCTGAAGACTACCTCTATGCCATGCGAGAAGACCTGGCCGAGTGGCTCAACTGCATGTATGAGCTCGACATCAATGCTGATAATTTCTTCGAGAAGCTCGAAACTGGAGAGATTCTTTGTCAGGTGAGTTTTTTAAGTAACTTCTTCTCTCATAGGTAATTTGTTCAAGTTACTAGAATATAGTATCATTTGTTCCCATTGTTAATTCCATTGATGCAAAACGTTTCTGAATTTTATCATAACTTTTTTTTGGGTGTATTGCAGCAAAATATTCTGTGCTCGACGTAACTATAAATTATGTATTTTTTATCCATGTTATATTGGTGTGTCTTCCTTGCAAGGGTATGGCAGTGAGCACATGCATGAAAAACACGTTGACTCGTTAGGACGAGCTTGGACATCACAATTTAAAAGAATACTGAATCAATACTTAATTGCAAAATGCTTGGTACCCTCTTAAATTCATCACAATTACTGAAGCGATGTTGCAAAATACTTTTGTGACATTTTAAATAAATAATAATTTAAGAAAATATTGAAGCGATGCAGGCTGACATAGTGTAACAGGACAATTAAGTGTCACTGGCACAACATATAACTGAGTGTGGTCTACTCGTATTGGTGCGCTGTTCGAAATCCGGTGGCTTTTTCTTAATGTTAATTGTTTCTCAATTGGTTAATTGTTTTCTTAAGGTTAATTGTGTTGTATGCCTGAGGCATACATTCTTCTGACGTCCACCAAACTTAAATACAAATCGATTAATGAGTATCCTAGCTGATCCTCTGGTCTGATTTAACTTATCACGTATTTTCCCGTTCGATGTTACTTCTATAACAGAAAGTTGTTTCACTACAAATAAATGAGTGCAGAGCTCCAAAACCATAGTGCCTAGTTAAAAGGTGATATCTTTCAAATGATGTCTCCGGAACTGAGTACATGCTTTGTCAAAACGAGCCGACGTGCAAGTATTTCCTGTCGAAAAATAACTCTGATGTTATTATTTCATTATCAGATTGTAGGAGCATTCATTATGTGATGTTCTCTGCATGATGCATTCAAACGGCACTGCGTCATTCATTTGGTCGGCGCAGTTGTTGCTACAAATTAATTTCTATAACTATAAACAATTACTTGAATTAGTAATTTTATAATTTCATCGTACATGGAAATAGTTTGTATATTTCGAAATCGTCTCTGTCTTAATTATACTAATTAACCAAATAATTCTGTAAAACCTCTGATGATACGGCAGGCTTTAATGCACCTTAACCTTAAAATGCACTACACTTTAATGCCTAGTTTCACTTAAATTAATCTATAACTAGAAAAACTTTGCTGTATTTTTAACTGAAGGTATAATATCTTATTCCCAAATGATTCCATAATTAGTGAAAAATTGTGAACCTCAAACTAATTACTGTCATTAAATAAACGAAAGTCATAACTAAACCGCAGTAAAAAATAATTCTAGACAACATTAAACGTAATTACAACCTCATCCGCGTTCGTCGTGAACTCTCTAAACTCGCCCACTGCGGGAGAGTTCCGTTAAACCTCATTTTTGGCTCAAATCTTGCATTTCTGCCAAGGAAATAATGCGGGCTGCTCTCTGCATGTAATTGGTCGGAGGTGCCGACGTGATGTCGTTTCCCAAGCGTTCCCGGACGTCTCGGGATGAGCTAGAATTGCACCCTCTGAACTTGCGGTGCTCGAGGGAACCTCGCTGATGGCGGGTGCAGTTATAAGGGCGCTTCCGGTGGTGCTTCTTGGGCCGCATTTGCGAGTTCGAGTCTGTGACAATCTGCATTCAGAGAAATGAGTGTGACTTTTGTCCAAATAGCGATACAATGTTTCAGAAACGAATACAAATAGCGTTTCACGCCATCACGGTGTAGTATGTTTATTGTGCTGACCATTTAGTTGGTTAATATGTAGTATAGAGTTTGCTCATAATAATCGGGTTATATTGGGTCCGTTCGAAATTAAATATTTATAAATGCCGTTCTTGTGCTAGAAAGATATAGCGGCTTAGACGCAGTGGCCGCAAGATGGTGGCCGTAAAGCAGACAGTTTCATCGATTTTGCGGCGGCTATTCTGTTGAATTTACCGACTTATATAACGGGACTTGTGCTCTAGATAAGGTCGTGGGCGGATAACTGGGCTTACTTCGGGCTATTGAGATCAGACCCGTCTGCCCCATTAAATTTGTGAACTGGACCTCGCTGTGGCTTCAAGAAATAAAATTTTGAACGAAACTATTTGGAGATGATACGGATAAATAGCAACCGGGTTCTTAACTCGCTGTGGCTTCAAGAAATAAAATTTCAGACAACAATATTTTGGAGGAGACGATACGGATAAATAACAACCGGGTTTTTAAGATACCTCGTTGATAATGATCAGGTTGTGGGCCGATCAACCGCATTAGAGGTGATCAGTATAATCATGACCGTCACTTACAGATGCTTTATTTGGCGTGTTTGTAAAACCTGCTGTCGGTGCAGTATCCGTTGGGCTGCTCTCGATGTAGAACGTTTCTAGGATGCGCTAGAATGCCAAATTAAAATCTAGATGCTAGATGCTCTAGATCTAAACCTTATTTTTTCTTTGTTTATAATAAATCAATGTGGTTAACGATTGCGTGTAGTAATTGGGTCAGTTATTGCAATTAATCTTTCTCACTAGGCCCAAATTTTCAACTTATCTTTTAATGTCTTTGAATCCTCAAATACACTCATTTGATTGTCTCTAGTTAAGCTAATAAGCTAATGAGATAAACACTTGAATAGAAAGTCCATTCGAAATCACGTTATGTATCACGTTTGAATGTATTTTTTTTTGTGTGTGGACGTTGAGTCGGAATTCGTACATATGTTAATATTTCAATCATCTGAAATGTAATTCAAAGAACTCGGTCTCATTTAGATCGAATCCTGCAATCTATACCATGTACTGACTGTACTGTTCATTGTAATTTGTACTGTACCCTGTAATTTGTACTGTACACTGTTATTTGTACTGTACTATTTTATGTAAGACTTTTTAGAAGCCTGTAGGCGGAGTCCAGTTTCAAATCCTCAAGAATACTATGCGCTACAAACAAGCGATCATACAAATTAATGACGATGAATTAAAATTGCATTTTAGCTAATTTTGAGGCTCGTATCGATGAATGCAAGGCGGATGACAAGTCCTTGCTAGATCTTATCAGGTTTCTTTACAAATGAGTTTAAAATATAATCTATAAATTTCTATTAATACCTATTAAATATAATCTATATGATATATATATGAAATTAATTAAATTTAATAAATGTCTTTTAAATGTATAAACGTGCGATTGATGACCATAGAATTCGTTGATTTATATTCGTTGAAAAGTTCCACTCCCTGATAATATAAATCAACGTATTCTCTGGTCATCAATCGCACGTGTATAGACAAGTAAATTCTGCCATCTAATACTATTAAATGTATAAATAGTATGAACGACTGTCTTTACTCATAAAGTGCATTATAGAAAATTCTCGATTTTAGTTCCATGCACAAAAGCTTCCCTTCACCAAAGAAATTTCTTCCAACTTCCATTATTGAGGATCGTCGCTTTCTACTTCGTACAGTGCACCATCTTCAGTCTTTGTCATTTGTTGACAGCTATAAATTCTTTGAATTGTATCCCATTTTCGGCTCACTTTCTTCCTATCGATCCATGTGCCGATCTCATTTTTAAAGCTATGCTATACTTTTTGTCGCTAAAATTCGAGTATATCACTTGCTTAAAATATGATGCCGAACAACACTTCCATCAAATGACCTGAGAAATATTTGATGGCATCTCGTTTGATGATGGCCGCACTATAGTAGTCTCACTTCTGGGAGTTATTGAGGCCTGCGAACTTTCTCGTCTTACTGCGTCCTAAATCGGAGTCAATCGTGGTGAATATCTTATTTATAATTATTTATTTACTATATTTATTTGTTGTCATTTATTATAATGAATAATATATTATTTTTTTATTATTTATTATTATGTTTGTCAAAATTTGTTTGCGTGATTCTGTCAGTGTTAGATGGCTTGCTTGTATCTTTGAATACAAACATATTGAATACATATGATGTCGCGATATTACCTGCCCCTGAAAATGTATGGCACTATAGTAATAGTGCCATACATTTGTATTGACAAACTCAGAGCAAAGGATTGGATAAAAATTGAACTTTGATTCATAAATTCGTATATTCAAATTCAATTTAAAAGACGATTTTTTTCTCATTTCGAATCGAGAGTCTGTACTGGCAAGTACATGTAAAATTTTGGGTAGATCGGTTCTCGCTTTATTTCAGATATATTAGCTTAATTATAATTCACGGGATTTATGATGAATAAAGAAATGCTGAAATTACAAAATTCATCGATCACGGGCAACGTCAGACTAACCTGCTTGTAAATTTTACAACGTCATATAATCCAAAGTCGTTCAGGAAATTTGACCGTTTTATCGACAATATATATCATTATTTTAACGCTTTCAATAATGGCGAATTTTTTCCCAGAGTTGCTCTATATATGTGAGCGCTAACGATTCTTTCTGTACGATAACTTGTATGCTTCGTGACGCTCAATTTGCTGTGGTGTTGCTGCCTCTGCTCGATATCTCTGTACACTTGCCGTGGTGTGGCTGCCTCTGCTCGATATCTCTGTACACTTGCCGTGGTGTGGCTGTCTCTGCTCGATATCTCTGTACAATTGCCGTGGTGTGGCTGCCTCTGCTCGATATCTCGGCACACTTTCGACTTGCATGAGAAAGTTCATCTGTGAAGCTCCACCGATTGCTATGCATAATGTCTATGTTATGAATATTTGTGTTATACTTCAGTGACTGGTGACATATTATCGTTTGGGGGCTTTCTCTCCAGCTTAATATATTTGTTCGAAAAATCGCTATTTTATTATTTAAATTTACTCATTAGCGAGCTCATTTTTGAAGAGTGGTGTAACCGTTTGTTGATTTCGGTGAATAGATTTACGCAATGCGCCTCGATTATTTATTTACTATACCTAGTAAATAGTAAAGTAAATATTAAAGATAGTAAATTTTTATACCTAGCACGATTCAATAAAATTAAATCAATACTAGTTTTTCTACTTCTACTATTGTCCTATTTCGAGTTTCGTGATTTTTTTAAATGTTCATATTGATCTCTATAAATATAGCTTAGTTTTCAATATATTTATAGTAGATTTGAGGTCTAGTCGAGGGGCGCTACGAGGGAACTAGAGCGCCTACCACAACCTCTCATATACAGCTGCCCTGCTATATATAGTTGATACCCTCAAATGCAGCTTAGGATTACCATCACTTCCACTATGACCTGGCACATAATTTTTCATCCTTTGTATTGCTGAGGACTCATGCCTTGCAATTCATGCAGGTGCTGCTCCTGCTTTCTATAAGATCTTGCGTGACACTAGGAATTCAATACTTTTTTTCATTAAATGATCTCGCATATGTTTGTTGTAACACGCATGAAAATGTGCGTGATATTTGATGTTTACGCATTTATTGTGCGCCAGTCGTACGTTATTGCAATACACATTATCTTACTTGATTTACCTGATAGTTATTTCATTGCTTATATTGTCCGCAATTCACACGGAAGGTTTTCCCTGTTAAAATTGCAATTTCTTACACAAAAGTGATGTTTTGGAAAGTCGATGGCAGTACTTGATGGCGAGACATAACTCGTCTCCGGATGCCACTACGCGCATCCGGACGGCAGCAGCCGCGGATATTCGATAGCTGGGCCTATACTTTCAAAAAAAAAAGTTAAGAGATCGTAAGTTCATCAGCCAATCATTGACGGCCTTTCAAGAAAAATCCACCAATCATAGACAAGAAAATAGAGCGTAAGTACTTATGTTCACTATACTTTCAAAAAAAAAAGTAAAGAGATCGTAAGTTCATCAGCCAATCATTGACGGCCTTTCAAGAAAAATCCACCAATCATAGACAAGAAAATAGAGCGTAGGGACTTACGTTCACTTAGCGAGTTTTGAAAATATGGTCCTGATATACTAACGCTGTTGCGACTTTTCTCGATTCGTTCTCTTACATAAAATGACAGCCTGACTGTCGTGTAGCTTTTATACAATTTTTAAAGGCCATTGAAAATGTAGAATTTTTTTAATGTGTTAAGCTTTGACCACTGACTTCCTTTGAATCATCCAATCGTGTTAATTTCACCAAAATTTTAGAAATGGAAATTGTTTTCCACGTGGAACATTTCGCGATGTTGAAGACAAATTACTCTTAATTATTTATGTTATAATCATTTTTATCAATCTATTAGAAGTCTGATACTTGATTGATATGATTTTTGCTTATATTAAAATGAAAAGTAAATGTAAATTGTTGGAGAGTGGAACTTTCTTCAATTCACCAACTGATTCGCGATGCGGAATGAGAGTAATTGAAATGTTACCGTAATATAGAGTATATAAATGTTATTATAGTCCAAAGACATAAACATTATGCAACTCATAGAAATGCAATAATTTATACACAATTTTAAATGTTATTCCCATGTTAAAATTCAAATATTCAATTTGGAATGTTGCGTAATACGTTAAAAGCTTGAATTATAGACTCATTTTGACTGCGGGAATGAATAACTTTGGCTATTGAAAAATGCAAATTTCCAGGAGAAAGTTCTTCGTTCGTGGGAAATTTCGTAATGAATCAAAGATCTCGTTGTTGTTGCTCGCTGTTTGAATAGTCATGTTCAAAAGCATGTATGAATACGTTTTTGAATAATTAATTTCTCAATTCATGCATTCAGTCCGGGACTTTTACTTCAGTATTCGCATTGTATCGTGTACCGTCGTTCTCAGTGGCACTTTAGTCTAACACATGTAAAGAATTTTAGTATAAGAAAGTACTGATGGCTTTATTACCAATGAATAATTGATAGTTTGAAAAAGCGAATATCTGTACGAAAATTGTATGCTTATATTGTGCTGTGCAGCTCTTCTTAGGTAACATGTGCAGCGGTCCAAAGCTCCAGAAGGAATATTAGTTAGTTAGTTTTGTTATAATATTTTTCCAGGAAAAATGGTCAAATTGAATACCGAGATCTTCATCTAATACCGAGATCTGCATCCAATGCTACTCATCATTGATGTGATATAAGTTTCTTTTGTTATAAAGCCTTTTTAAGAGAAGAGAGTTTTAGAAAATTTTTGTAGAAAGACAGTTTAGAAAGAGTTGTGGCTTGGTTGTACGAATGTTAAATTGAATTTCGGTGAATTCCTTTTTGCAATTACCGTTATCAGTAGATCAGCTGACGCTGCAGAACGTTAATCTGTTAAGCAACGGCATAAATGCTGATGGTAATTCTGCTGACGCAACTCAAGGCCACACGCAAAAGCCTGGGAACGTCGCTAAGCACACACGTCGTCATCCTTCGTCCGTAGGCTTGCTCTCTCATCTCGTCTGATACAGCGGCCAGCCCGGCTGCCTCCACACAGAAAAAATATAACTCAGTACTCACTGCAGTGAGTGACAGAGAGCGCATTTTCTCGTCGACGAAAACGTGAAGTCACGAACGGACAGACAGATGGACAGACGGACATGGCGAGCACAATAGTGTATTTTTTAAATAAATGAGAAAATGCGCTAAAAATATAACTCAGTACTCGCTGCAGTGAGTGACAGAGAGCGCAGTTTCTCATCGACGAAAACGTGAAGTCACGGACGGACAGACGGACGGACAGACAGACGGACGGACAGACAGACGGACGGACGGACAGACGGACGGACAGACGAACATGGCGAGCACAATGGTGCATTTTTCCATAACTGAGAAAATGCGCTAAAAATGACCTTGACTTGTCCAAATAGCGAGGCACTAATTACCTTTATGCGGGTCATCCTTCTGACCCGTTTTGGTATGGTAAAAAGACGTATCAATTATGCGTGCAGAAAGTGTGTCACTTTTTGGAAAGTGTGGGTCATTAGCTTCTCTGAGTGCGTGTCTTTTTCAACTCCAATTTTTACAATATTTTTCAAATATTTTTTTCTCACACCGACATGTTTAATTGGTGCCAACTATTACTCTTTTCAGCGCATTTTCTCATTTACGGAAAAAATGCGCTCTCTGTCACTCACTACAGTGATCTAATTTTTAGCGCATTCTCTCATTTATGGAAAAAATGCACTATTGTGCTCGCCATGTCCGTCTGTCCGTCCGTCCGTCCGTCCGTGACCTCAAGTTTTCGTCGACGAGAAAATGCGCTCTCTGTCACTCACTGCAGTGAGTACTGAGTTATATTTTTTATTGCTAGAATTGCGGTGGGTCAATATTAACGGTATAATTTATCGGTAATCTATCGAACTATAAGGTATTTGGGTCATGAATTCGTCAAATTATTCTTTGAAGAAAGGTTTTTACTCATGTTTGAGAGTTGAATGTTGAGTCCTTTTTGTGATTCAATTATTTTTTCAGGAGCTAAAGAATATTATTGAACTTCGAATTGATATGTTATTTTCGCGATACTAAACTGACTATCTTAACTTCTTGCGTGATTTCTTTGATTGATTACCATTTAACACAGCTAAAATGTGATCATCATATTTTATTTTTTTTTATTCCTTGAAATTCTAAAGAATCTTAATTATTTCCAGGCTGTTTAGGATTTAGTTTGGATTGATGTTTTTTAAATGAAGTTATTTTGTAGCATTCTGTCACGTCTACAATTTTGCACTAAACATTCTTTTTTGTAATGGCCAAATTTTGTCAATTAATATCTTAATTAACTAATCAATCACCCTGTACTACCGCAATAATAATAGTTGCATAAGATCTTGCCAAGGTTATAATCTGGATTTCAATTTTCTATGAAGATAGACGTGGTAATTTAAATTAGCTATGTTTGTTTAATTATACTGCTTATCTATTTAATTGTAGAGCTCGCTATACTGCTTATAAACAATCAAGGTTAGTTACTCATCACCACTTTATCACAATATTTGCGTAACTCGACTGTTTTAAAGATTTTTATACACACTATGTTGAAGATTCCTAATTATTGTTCTCAGGAGCTTCCACTTTCCGTATTCAATCGTTTCTTTTTCAATCGTTGTTTTTTAATTGCGCTGATCGAATCAAGTGGAATTAATACAATCATTAATGAAGACAACAATACACTGATCCCAAGGGTTCATCAAGCCAATATGAGCTAATTTCTGTGCTCTAAAAATCGATTGCTACCATAGCAATCACAACTCACGTCATAATTACATTATGATCTCAAATGATGATTTATGACTATAATGGCCACATACTTTTTCACTTTGAAATATTTTGTACACCAGCAGCAATCAAGTGTAACAAAAACCTTGCATTATCTCATATTGCATCCTGCCTCAAGCTATCGTTGCAAAGAGGAATTGTTATTTTACCGATTAGGGAAGCTAGGTGGTAAATTTGTACTTAGCACCGACTTGAATAAATGGTTGGTAAACTAGTTGATAAACTAGTTGGTAAACTATTTGGTAAAGTAGTTGGTAAACTAGTTTGTAAACTAGTTGGTAAACTAGTTGGCAAACTAGTTGGTAAACTAGTTTGTAAACTAGTTGGTAAACTAGTTGGCAAACTAGTTGGCAAACTAGTTGGTAAACTAGTTGTTTGAGCCGACTAGTAAAGCATCCAGTGAAAAATAACAATGCTTTATGGTGCTCGACGATGGGCATAACAAGCTTCACTAATATAAGCTTCGATTCACAAAGAGAAATAAAATGCTCCCACTCAGTTCATTTTTATGCAAGATGCTTCTCACTATGATGTGCGTTCAATAAGTTCGTATATGTGAATTGTACATCAGGTAATGGGAACTGCTGAGCTCTGCTCAGACGACTGCTGTGCGAAAATAAAAATATTATAAATTTGCTCAAATTATTCGGCATAAAAGACTTAATTCACGTATTTCCGTCAATTGATTAATTTTGAAGTGAATTGTACTTCACCCATTTCGCGCTATGGCTGAAATTTCAGGAACGTTTAATGTCCAGGCCTCACAGCCGGATTCGGCCGTGAGGCCTGGACATTTCAGGGTAATCGTATGCAAATTATCTGTGAGAATGTTTGGATTGGCGAGAGCTCGGAGAGAGTCGAGGACGAAATGCATTCAGCAGTCTTCAGCTAGCGGGCTCTATATATTGGCGCGATGCACGAAATGCGTGTCGTCGTTTTTTCGTCCGAAGTATTCAATGAAGTACGGGTGCTGAAGTACAGGAGGTGCTCACGGATTCGAATTTAAACCGAATTAAAAATGCAATGAGTGAGACAAGTATAATTAAAATATGGACGCTGAGAAACTATCCGTGAGTTCTCATTGTGCTCGATGGTTCAAGCAATATACTATACCAAGTCTTCAAGCAATATACTATGTACCCATTTCAGTGAGCCGTTTACAAATTACTTTACAATTTATTGTATAATTTAAAATTCGATATCAGACAATCGAACTCTAACCTCACATTAAATCATTTGCCATAACTCATGATTCAGCGTTTATTTGTCCATTTATTCCCCTTATAAGACTCAATTCATCACAACTACTCGTTCATTTGTCCAATTATTCCCTATGTAAGGTTCCATTTATCACTACTAAGCGTAAATTTATCAAATTATTCCCTTTGTAAGATACCATTCACCACTAATAAGCGTTTATTTATCCAATTATTCCCCTTGCAGGACTGCATTCATCACAAATGAGCGTATATTTATCCAATTATTTCCCTTGTATAAAGACTCCATTCATCACAGCTAAGCGTTTATTTATCCTATTATTCCCCTTATAAGTCTCCATTCATCACAACTAAGCGTTTATTTATCCAATTATTCTCCTTGTAAGGTTCCATTTATCACTAATAAGCGTTTATTTATCCAATTACTCTCTTTGTAGGACTCCATTCATCACTAATACGCATTTATTTATCTAATTATTCCCTTTATAAGATATCATCACCACTCACTTATTTCGTCCCGCACGCAGCACGCAAACTCCGTACGCGCGGCCGCAGAGGAGGCCGCCCGCAACGGCCGCAGCCTCTCCGGCCGCTGGACGGTCCCTCTCACCGACGTCGTCTGGAGGCCCAGGGTCGAGCCTGGCTCCTTTAGGGCCAGGGACAACGTTTCCAACTTCATCAGGTAATTCCTTGCGTGCTCTGAGGTATTAGTATTAGGTAATTAGTTACGTACTCTAGTAAATTAGTGCCCGGTAATTTTTTGCACACTCTGGGGTATATATAGTGTAAGGTAATTCTATGCATGTTAAAAGTAACTAGCATTAGGTAATTCTTTGCATAACCTAATATATTGACAACCTTCATCTCATCATCAGAGAAAACA
This sequence comes from Hyalella azteca, assembly GCF_000764305.2. Classification (NCBI taxonomy): domain Eukaryota; kingdom Metazoa; phylum Arthropoda; class Malacostraca; order Amphipoda; family Hyalellidae; genus Hyalella; species Hyalella azteca. The sequence goes on along the minus strand of NW_025941139.1, from coordinate 239,632 downwards.
CCTCAAAATTTAATAGTTGATTCATTTTGTGTTGGTTACTCTTAGATACTTGCATTCTCCGTATTATTATTGCAGGTAATTTTTCCACTAAGATGAAGCTGCTGTGACATCATTATATCCAAGTGCTCGAGACTTCTATTCTTATGGATGCTATTTAAAAAGTATCTGATTCTAAATCCACCAAATTAATTTTAAATATGTCTTCTGCTATAAAAGAGGTACTTTATCGTCTGTCCGACCCCTTGTAAAAAGATGGAAAGGCAATTTTATGATTGCAGACCGGCCATTAGCGTCTATTGCGTGGATTGTGGAATTTTCGATTCGTAATTCAATCTCTATTTCGAGACAAATATTTCAAAAGATATTATTAGAATTACTTATGTTATTTGTTTAAGTATTGTTATCTTAGAGAGTTTGTCCAATAGGCGTTGCACATTTTGCATTAGGGTGGGTCATCTGGTCCCAGTTTGACACAGCAAAAGGGAGTCTACTACATTAAGAAAGTGTGGGGAATCTAGCACAAAAAAAGTCTACTACAAAAAGAGAGTTTACTACAAAAGTGAGTCTACTACCTTAAGAAAGTGTGTCACTTTATGTGGACAATATTCAAATTAATTTTTCGCATGGTTTTTTGTGGTATAAATGTTTGTATGGTTTTGTTTTTGTTGCTGCAGATGGTGCAGGTTGTTGGGCATCCACGAGGTGTTGCTGTTCGAGACGGACGACTTGGTGCTGCGCAAGAACGAGAAGCACGTCATTCTTGCCCTGCTCGAGGTCGCCAGAATGGGATACAAGTGAGTACGCATTTATCTTCACGTTGTGGGGTAAAATTTACTCTAGAAAATAAGATATGTTTGAGGTTATATGTAGGAAATATAACGGAGAAAATAAGGGTTCAATGATGGGATATTTGTAATTGGCTCGTTAGTAAGAAATTTACTGCGGTCCCTCATCAGCCAACGATGGCTGATTCCTTTTTCCGAGAGAGTGGAAAAACTAATGCTATACCAGCTTCTCCATGCGCCCATTTGCTCTCATAGGACGAACTGTTCTCTGATGTGACAAACGCTCCTCTCGTGTGACCAACTTCCATCTTATATGACTAGCTTCCATATTATGTGACCAACTTCCATCTTATAAGACTAGCTTCATATTATGTGACCAACTTCCATATTGTGTGACCAACTTCCATATTGTGTGACCAACTTCCATCTTATAAGACTAGCTTCCATATTATGTGACCAACTTCCATCTTATAAGAATAGCTTCCATATTATGTGACCAACTTCCATCTTATAAGACTAGCTTCCATATTATGTGACCAACTTCCATAATATAAGACTAGCTTCCATTTTATGTGACCAACTTCCATCGTATGTGACCAACTTCCATATTGTGTGACCAACTACCACGTTATGTGACCAACTTCCATTCTATGTGACCAACTTTCATTCTATGTGACCAACTTCCATTCTATGTGACCAACTTCCATCTTATATGACTAGCTTCCATATTACGTGACCAACTTCCATCTTATAAGACTAGCTACCATATTACGTGACCAACTTCCATCTTATGTGACTAACTTCCATAATTTTTGGCCAGCTTTCCTTTTTTGTGACCTGGGCCAAATCTTACCGACTTCTCTTTCATGTGACCAAAAAAATTCTTTATCGTACAACTGCCTTCTTTCTATTGTGACAATTTTCATTCTTCTAAGACCACTCCCTCTCTTATCTGATAGTATAAGTCATTTCCCTTCTTTTGCGGTCACTATGCGAACACTTCCCTCACATGCAACAAACTTCCCTCTTTTGCAAGCACAAGCTTGCGCGAACACCTCTCTTCTTCCACGACCGTTTCCCCTCTAATGCGTCCATCTTTGAATTTATGCAATAAACGCTGCATTTATATGAATAAATGTCTTCTTATTTAGCAACAAACTCTCATTTTTTGCGAACATTTTCCCCATTAGACCACATCTCTTCTTGCTCTCATATAAGAGCAAGAAGCTAATCAAGTCACCAAAAGTTCAAGAATCGGCAACAGGCCATGGACCTATTTCTTTAACGCCGACACTTCTATTCTATATGCTCTTATATAAGTGCAAGCTTCTCATCTAATGTGCATGTAAGGTTCTCGTGTCTTTGCGCCATCGTTATGCATTTATTATGCAAGATTTTTTTCAAGATATGTTATGCATTTTTAAATTTGCTACGCTCACGATTTTCTTCACATAAAATTCGAGCTCATTATCAGTGTCGACCGATTCTCTGTGATGAAACGATAAATGGTTGGTGACTACCGATTATTCGATGGTGATTCTTCAGAATTTAATCCTTAAGAATGCTAAGAATATCAGCACTAAAAAAACATTTAGCTAATATTTTTTTGCCGCCATTATTAATTGCTGATTTCAACATAGATATAAAAGACCTCTAATAACTATTTGTCGTTAGTGTTATTAATTGATTATGTGACTAATTTATGCTCAGGATTACCTATCAATAAAGTGACCTAAGCAAATAAAAAGTACCTTTTGCTAGATTTTAAAACTCCAATCAATTTGTCTCCAGAAAACTCGTGTTGTTTGGACGCAATGATGTACATGCAGGCAATCCAAACTTCACCGCTTGGTTTAGAAGTTGCGCGATTCTTAATTGGTTCTAACTGGTCTGTCCTGCTCTTAATTACTTCTGAAAATAATTTGTCAATTTTAGTCTCCAGGACTTACTATTACAGCCTGTAAGTTATCATCCGTTTAATAAAGGCATTATATTTTCTGAAAGTAATTTGATAAATGTTCGATGCTATTACATTTCTTTACATTTCAAGTGAGTAGAATCGGTAAAAATTTTCATTTAATCCTATAGGTAAAATTTACTTTTTGGAATTCTTACAAATATTACGACCTAAACTGAAGGTGAACTCGGGTTTCGGGATTCGGTTTCAATTTACATTTAATGAAAATAGGTCACCTTAATTGATTGGAGGCTGGCGACATGAGTGTTTTGGCGACTTACGTGTCACTGCCTGCAGAAAAAATCTCAGTAATCTTGAGGAAAAAGTGAACGATAGTTGCTGAAAACACAATTTTCAAACGCCTCGACTATCATTCAGAAAATAATTTCCAAGTGATGCCACAATTCCACGTAGAGCCACAATTAACGTATCTATAGGATACGACAGTGGATGATGCGTCTCGAGGTGTGTCAAGAAGTGCGAGTGTGGCAAAGACAATCAAGTAAATGTTACTTGCACAACTTGGTGCTTGGTTCCACAATTTTCTTATTGAGTAACGTCAGTAACACGTCGCCGTTCGCTGTGACGTTACCGTGGTTGCTTTGAGTTTAACGCTTGAATGCGTAAGTCGATTGCAACGGACACAGGAAATGGAGAGTGCATAGCGAGAATCGTAATTGGATTGTCTTCCATCATCAATTAGTGCGTTTATTCATTTAGAATGTAAAATTATTGCTTCTATTTAAAATTCCTGAAATAATATATTAATGTCAGATTTAGTGGACTAATTGTTGGTTTTCTCGTGCCTATTATATGAGATCAAATTTGATTGCATTTTTGTATTAACAAATATAATTTTTACGTGGCTCTATATTTATTTTCGCTCCGTGAGATTTCTATTCCAGTGTATGACTAAACGGAGTTAGTTGTTCAGCATGGAGTGGAGAAAATTTCTAGGTTGCATGCTTAAGATTTGAATGAGTTCTTCGCTACGGATTTATAACATATTTTCATATCACTAAAAACAGATCCTCCTTTAGTATTTTGCGTTCAAAAAAATGGTTTCGCCTCAAACTTAATCCTCTTTATCAAATTTGAAAATTCGCTTTATATGTGCGAGAATTTTAGATGATGTTCTGCACATCCACAGCCGAACGTCATTCTATCCCGCAATTATACTGTCACAAACAACACTGTTACATTGACATATAGCCACAAAGAGCATCATCCCGCACAGCTACCGTCACTAACAACATCGTCCCGCACAGCTACCGTCACTAACAACATCGTCCCGCACAGCTACCGTCACTAACAACACCGTCCCGCACAGCTAGTGACACCGTCCCGCAGAGCTACCGTCACTCGCGGGCGTTGCGCGAGCGGTAGACCCCCGCCCTTCTCCCGCGCTTCATAACCGCAGCTCCCACGATAACATCTCTCGTAGACTTTCTTCTCAGCGACCACCGCAGCAATAACGTGTAGCGCGTGCGACGTATTTACACGCAGAAAGATGAGGGAATTCTTGTACAAATAGCGATGCACTTGTTGCTCTTGAGTGGGTCATCCTCATCCTGTGTAGCTCGGCATAAGGGTGTATCGGTGCTACAGATGCTCTCTGCTTGTGTTGTGTGCAAAAATGTGTCACAATTTGGATGATATGAAGCGTTAATTTTTCTTAATATACACTCGAGCGAAAGAGATGCATGATGCAAGCGCCACCGCAGGACTGACATCTTCCCGCAGTACAGCATATGTTGTAATATAAATTATAGACTTTAATTTGGCTCAGAAGCGTTCAGTTTGCAGTCTATAACCATCGCATAATTATTATGTCCTGAAAGCGTGGAACTTTTGGTTTTACTGAACTGTTATTTTGCCTATTGGTGATCTATATTCACTTTCGATGTGCTTCTTTGGATTATTGTAATTATTATTTTACAAATAATAATTTTATTTAGCATTGTAAATTTACAAATTATTGTAAATTTGCCGTATGCTCTGCTCTCTCTTTTCTCTTCGTGGACCAAATAATAACGATTGGGCCCAATAATAACTGAAGTATGCTTGAAACTGGTTTTTATTTTAGTCGGTCAGTAACAAAACATCCCGTAGAAGTAACACACTTCATTTGTGCATCAAGTATCGGATTGTTATCCTTACTTTTCATTTGCTGTACATATAAGCATTTAACATTTCGACTGTGTAAGAAAAATGTGTAATATTTTATTAATATGTGAATGAATTCTGATCAGTTTCACAAATCAGGTTCTCTTTGGCATCGTTGGCAAGATATAGTTTAGTCTCCGCTTGAAAGAGATTGTTCGAGTACAGCAGATGTTCGGTAATTTGCACAACGTCCGTGCGTATTAAATGCAAATGCGCTCGTCGACTCGACGAATGCAGCCTCTGCTGCGACCATCGCTCGCTGCTGCGCTCCCTTCATGACTTCAAAGCTTATTTATTTAGCGGTTGTGTGGTGTGAGATACACTTTGTTGGTCAGAAGGCTTTTCAATCAATCGAGCAGCTTTTCGAGCTTCGGATTGATTCCGAAAATATCGGATGCCTCCTGATTGTGACTTATAGAGAAACATCGGATGGATAGAAAAATCGGTCGTTCTAGGACTGTGGGATGAAAAGAAATATCGATCGTCTTATAGGATTGTGGGATGGATAGAAATATCGATCGTCTTAGGATTGTAGGATGGATAGAAATATAGATCGTCTTATAGGATTGTGGGCTGGATAGAAACATCGATCGTCTTTGGATTGGGACAAATAGAAACATCGATCGTCCCTGGATTGTGGGATAGATGCTATATACCTGCTCGTGCAAAGATTGAGAAGTGGGTGAAAATATCAGACGCTTATAGATTATGAGATGTATGAAACTGAAAAATTAAGAAACGATGAAATAATTGTGATCAGTTGATCAAAATCTAAAACGCATAATCTCATGGATGGAGAAGGGGAAAATAATGAGGGTCTAATGGCTTCAGAAAAAGGAATTGGGACCTGCAGACGCATTGCAGGGTAATTACTAAATGCAAGGACGCTGCAACTTTTTGCGGCGAATCGAGAAAGAAGTGCTCGGCAATGAACGCTGCTGCACTGCATCACTGCAGTAACCGAGGCGCGGTTCTACTGGAAAGCGTCGTTGTGGAGACGATGCATTTCATTGCCTGGTATGTTTTGCTGCCACGTTGTGAGGTCGCGATCCAGCAGAGACTGTGCAGAGCGAAGTGCTGCAATCGTGCAATACGACAGCGCAGTGTGCAGAGCAACACAACACGCTCTTTACACACTGCGCGTGTATTTAAATCTGCGCAAATAATTTACTGGGTACAAATTTGTGGCACGAAATCTATGCACGCTCTACGTGAATAGAAACTCGTTACACGCGTAGCAGTTCAGTGCACGCCCAGCAACTTACTGCACGGAGCGTGATCCTGTCACAGGATAAGTGCTCCTCAGGGAGCGTTTTTGGTCCAGAGTTTCTTGCTGCTCCCCGCAATTGCTTCTGCTCCCTAACCTTCCTTCCATTTATTACCGCCCCTCCAGACCTCCACCTTTGATCATTACTCTGTCTCTCCACGCATTGCTGTCCATTGCGCCCTCCACTTATTTTCGCTCCTCCAGAACTTCACTTTTTGCCATTACTCCATCTCTCCACGCATTGCTGTCCATCCATCTTTTTACTTACTGCCGCCCCTCCAGTCCTCCACTTTGTGCCATAGCTATATCTCTCCACTCACTGTTGTCCATCCATCTCTTTACCTACTGCCGCACCTGCAGACCTCCACTTATTAGCATTACTCCATCTATCCTCACATTGCTGTCCATCCTGCCCTCCACTTATTGCCATCACTCCAGATTTATACGGTTCATCGTCCCCCCGTGCTGTCAGGTCTTCTTCCCTACACTTCTTTTATTGTCTTGCCTTCCAGCCCTCCTATACTATTGAAAAGAGGTGGTCCCACTGAAACGCAATAATGGCGGAATGGGCCGCTATTGGAATGCTTGACATACCTAAATATTTAATGATGATCGAACTTCTTATCATCACAACGTCATAACGGAATATGTCATTTAATATCAAGTGTGCCAGAGTTATAATAGTTTTGCTATCTGTATACAGTTAAAGTTCTCTCTGGTATATTGCCGCCAGATGTTTCATTTGAAACCGTCATCTCTTTTGACACCGCGAGTCTAAATCTTCAAGTTTCAGATTTAGAAAACTTGAGTTTCTATCATTTCTAGTTTCTATCATTGCGTTTTTATCGATTTCTATCATTCAACTGGTTGATTTCGCGGTATTGTCTCAGTTTTCACAGTGTCTGCAAACCAATTTAGTAGGTGAATCGCGTTACTATTTTATGCGGAAATTTTTGCGCTTTCTACTCATCCTTGAACTGTTTGCTTGCTAATAACCGCAACGTTCGTGGAGCGCATTGTTTGCGTGTGTCACCGCAGTGGTTTTTACGATACACTTGCGGGTTGCCGAGCTTCTCTCCTTCAGTCCGACTCGCATATGTTCCATCAGGGGAAATTATTATGGCTCGAGGGTACAACACATCGCTTAGCTCGACGAATGTCGCAGTGCAGAGTTTGTTTCGCCAGGGAGAGCAAAGTTATGACTCGGGGTCGGTGTACCGAGTTTGTTTCGCCTTGTAGAGTTAAGTTCTGACCTGACTTGGGGTTGCTGTATCGAGTTTGTTTCGCCAGGGAGAGCAAAGTTCTGACTCGGGGTCGGTGTACCGAGTTTGTTTCGCCTTGTAGAGTTAAGTTCTGACCTGACTTGGGGTTGTTGTGTCGAGTTTGTTTCGCCAGGGAGAGCAAAGTTCTGACTCGGCGTCGGTGTACCGAGTTTGTTTCGCCAGGGAGAACAAAGTTCTGACCTGACTTGGGGCTGCTGTGTCAAGTTTGTTTCGCCAGGGAGAGCAAAGTTCTGACTCGGCGTTCGTGTATTCAACAAATCTCTTAGTTCTACGAATGTCACTGTGCTAGGTTTATGACCCAAGCTTGGCAGTGAAAAGTTCCGACTCGGCGTCTGTTTTCTGATTTTGTGTTACAGGGTCTCCATGCTGAGTTAGTGGATGGGGTTTCTCGGCTCATTAAGTTGAAGACTAGATTTCTCTTTGATAGGTCAATGAGAAGGATTTTACCTTGATAAATTTTGACACATTAGCAATCGATTTCAGTCCCGATGCTTGATTTTTCTTTTACGTCGCAATAAGGTTGCATGACAGCTTTCACGTGATTAATATCGCCACGACTGGACACCTGTGGGCTCAATGTTCCTCTATTGACATCGTTCTCAGTCAAATCGTTTTAATTTTACTCTTCTTAGGAGGACCTCGCTCTCTAGAGTGGATATTTGAACCTCGTTACCCTCCGCAGTTTTAGTACCTCAAGGATTAGAACTATAAGCTTTCAGTTTCTTTACAGTCTGCGTTCAGTTAGAGCTGTTTGACTTTCTTCTAAGGCTCTGGCCCCAAACCAGTGCTATAAAGTCTTCTGTATTTGCTTCGCTTTGGTTTGTCCTTGGTAATTCAGAATCCCATACCAATGCTTTTATTCGAATCCCTGCCGATATTTTGCCACTTAGCCCGAGTTATCTTCTTGTCTCTGCTTGGGCCATGCTTAGTCGGAATACCATGCTTAGTTCTAACTTCTGAGTTTTTACATTTTGGTTCGTTCATTAATTTGGCTCTACGTGTGAATTTTTTGCTAAGATAGAATAATTTGTTTCTGCCATGATTCATGTTCGCGTGCTGAGTGCTTACTCTTTACACATATGTATAGTCATGATGCTTGCTCCTGATGCGTCTTGCTCTCTTGAGCGCTCGTCCTTGATGATGCGTATTCTTTGCACATATATTCACGATTCGTACTCTTTACACATATATTCATGATGTATGCTCTTTACACGCATAGATTCATGATGCGTGCTTATTACACATATATTCATGATGCACGTAAGGAGCACATAACTGTGCTCTTCACACATCTATTCATGATGCGTGCTCTTTGCACATATTCAGACTCATTAGTGAGCACCTCAATTAGGGAAGGAAGACGCTGCTCATTATGAGCTGCCACCGAACACTTGCGCTGTTCCTGCGCGGCTGTCGTCCCTTGCTCCAGTTGCGTCGTCGCGTGCGCCATTGGAAAGCTCAGCGATGTGGGTCACTTACGCTGCGGTCGCCAGCAGCGCCGTGCGGTTGGTCATCATCAAGTTTACGCTCAAATAGGCTCGCACTTCCTCATCCGTGTATGTCATGCGCTTTATCGTGCGTTCTTGGGTTGAGTGCAACCTGCCTACGAGCGCTAGCTTCTATCGTGAACCTGCCGTATCTGGCCTTGTTGTCATGTGCATATTCATAGGAATTTTTTGCATGTTGGATAATACATATTAATGATAATTGGATAATTTGTAGATTTTAGTAAGAGCCGTTCTTTTGCATGCATGCTTTTAGTTCAATTTGAGGTGTTTCAAGTTGTTAGCTAATTATTATCTTGTTTTCCGGAAATGGACCTTTACAGAGGTTGATCCAAACTCGCTGTTGGTTACATCATTAAATTTCTTTCTTAATTTAAGCCTACTTCATTTTGAGTTCGAGGTATATTGAACAGCGTATATTTCTACTTGAATGCTAATTAAGTTAGTTCATTACGATTTATGTAAATAATACCATATGACGTGAAGATGTTGCACGTTATTTCAGAAACTCCCTCTCATCTATGGCAATAATTTCTTGCATGTAATTCTAAATTCCATGATTTATTTTGACAGAATTTGAAATATTTGCACCTAGATAAGTCACTTAGATAATTATTCGAAGAAAGTCTGGTGATTAATTCTTCAAAGTGTGATTTGGTTAGGTTATAAAATTTCCTCTCAATTGACTCCGTGCATGGATGTTGTATCCTGAATCATTAAAACTGTGCTACTAGTTGCAGTTGCATGACAGGACTGCTTACTTTGCCTTCAAGTAAATATATTTATGTAAATATATAAACATTTATCCGTCTATGGTCATATAATTCGCGGTGGCCAAGGATAAACTTACAATTAGATTACAATTAAATTAGATTACAATTAAAGATCAATTAAACAATTAAATTAAATTTTACAATTTAATATAGCGCGTCATCGATGAGCTAGTAGAGGAAAGTTTGCCGGCAGTTCACCGCTTCAGATCCAGTAATAGCTGGCTAAACCTGCACGCTAGGAGTGACGCTGCTCTGCCCTACGTACGCAGGGTTTACAGAGATTTAGTTTTACTTAACCGTGACCGAATAAAAATGACTGATATTGTTGTGATCCTGAAGAAATTTCATGTCATAAACTGTTAACATGTAGCCATTTAACAATTTCCGTGAAAATGCTTATGTTAAAGTCGAGAATTCTTACTAACGCCTATGGATTCTCATATAAAACACACATCGGTTTGCCTGTACACTGTTGGAAAAATTACCGTTAAACGGTATTACCGGCGTTTTAGTGGCCGGTCGGCACGTGAAAAGAAACACCGTGTCGCCGTTTTTATTCTAATTTAACACTAGAAATCCGTAAAACATCTGATAAAAACGGCGGAACAGTTTATTTTACGGGGCGGCCGGCCACTAGAAAGCCAGTGGGACCGTTTTTCACCGTTTTTTTCTAACAGTGTAGAATTTTTTCACATAATGTGAAAGATTGAAATGTTGAATACACATAGTGAATATGATGAGCCATCACTAGGAGGGAATGAGCCTCAGCTGCACATCATCTTCTGATGATGAGCAAAAGTTTGCCTCCCTTCGAAATTTAACGTCTCATTAGCTGCTCAGGTCGGGAGGAGTTAGGGAGAATCTTCGTTATACAGAAGCAGTATTATACAGAAAATTCTTCAGAAATTCAATCAGGGCGTGCGTTCTTCATCGTACTGTTTCGTTTCGATTAATACATTATCTTCAAAATCTTGATATTTTTCGGACCATTGACGATCGTGTAATAAAATTGCTTATATCCAGGTAATCAAACTTATTGACGATTAGTATAGTTTATTTTTTCTTATATAGATATGCAATTGATCATGGCGAATTTCATAATAATTCTTCTCGCAGGCTCATTGGCAATTAACAGAGACATTGTAAAATACTTTATTCTACTTGCTTGTAGATTTCGGGATATTGAAAAGTGAGATTGAGAAGCTTTCAATGCAATATTATTACAAAATTTCTACTTGTCAAAGAATTTTGTGAAATATTCGAATTTTATTATAACGGATATGAGTCTCCTTTTAATCTTCATTGTTCATCATGTAAATATGCATAAACATTTTTAAATGAAGTTATTCAATCCTAAACTAAGAAAGTACAGCTGTTGTGAAAGTTAAATAAGCCTCTGTTTGTTTTTAAGTTATTAATTTTTAGAGCAGCGGTTTTCAGCCTTGACGCCACATTTATATTAACTGCTCTGAGTAAACTATGCGTGCATATTCTATATTCTAGGCAGAGTTGATAGTCTCCTGACTTAACTTAAAAAAATAAATTTAATATTTGTGCGAAAATTTACCCTGTGTGCGAATTCATGCGACTTTAACACGTTGACTACGATTGCTTCATCTTGTACTATTATTTCATTTTTTGTACCGTTTTTAAACAGTTTTGCCAGACGGTCATTTTTTCCGGACAAATTTCGTGATTTAGTTTTTCTCAATTGCGTTGGCCGGCTAAAATTTACGATAGGGATACTTCCTAATTAAATTTTATATACTGTAAAAAGAAAATAAATGGAATTTTTATAGCAGAAGCTACAAATAAACTAGTATATATTGAGTTATCGGCCTTTTGTTTGGCCTTTTTTGTTCTCGGATTTGGCCGATTTTAGGCAACCTTAATTATGTACCCCTACGTCCTGGAGAAATATATTTCGTGGTACGCATATGTACCACTTCGTAGTCAACGTGTTAAATTTATTCCAATTTTCTTACACGTAAATCGTGCAGGTTTTGGCTGGAATAATTTTTACGTGATAACGCCTCACGTTGCATACGCGGATGGCTGTAAACCAGCACATCAGGGACAATCATGCCGCAACAGTCCCTTTTCACACATATAATTTCAACATTACCTGCATACAAACAGCTCAATATAATAATATAAATCACATCAATAACACACCTAGTCAATTCAATCACCAGCGCACTCTTTTCACATCATAACCAATTCACTCACCACAAACAACTCCATCATTAAGGCATATACAATATATACTCACAGTTCTATATCTTATCACTTCTAAAAACAATCAATTTCAAAAAGCCATCATTAAAATAGCACACTTCCACCAAAACAACTCCTGTAAAGAATTCCAATACTCACAGTCACAATTCATATCTAATCAATTGCAACATTAGACAGCACTCAAGCAATCATCAGCTCACTCTGCCAATATCGTATTTAAACTCAAACGCAATTCCGAAAACATCAAAAGAATTGACCACTTCCATATATTTTAAAACCTTGCCTACTCTCTCTGTATTTCACATTGTTGATTTTGCCTAAACTTGTCTAGCTTTTCCCCATCTACCATAATCTATGTAACCATAATTATTTATACCT